>NC_057813.1:433812835-433824006 GCF_018294505.1 Triticum aestivum | reverse complement strand
GAGGACGCGGGAGAGAGGGAGAAGGGAGAGGGGGTCGGGGCTGCGTGGCGTCGCGGGAGGAACCAGGGGAGGAGGAGGCAGCCAGGCAGGGAGGAGGTGGCCGGGGCGCGTGGCCGCGCGCGCCGGGCGCGTGCCCGTCCTCCTGGCAGAGGAGGAAGGCGACAGGGGGGGTAACGGTGGCGGGCTGGGCCGCTGGGGGAGCTGGGCCGGCTGGGCTGGACAGGTAAGCGCCAGGTAAGCTTTGCTCTTTTTATTTTTTTCTCTTGTTTTGTTTTTATTTAATCTTTTGCCACTGTTTTGAATAAAAAATAATAATTCAAACAATGCCAAAAACTCCTCTGAAAATATTTATGCTGCTTAATGGACTTTTCCAAAAGCACATAAAAATGTTTCAGGGTATTTGGAAATATATTCTATATAAGTTAGGAATATAGTTCCAAATGCAAATAAAGTAATGATTTAAATTCAGTGCTCAAAATATTCCTCAAAAATGTTCATTATTTTTGGTTTGGTGCAAAACCCTTGCCAAAATATAACCAACATTATTTAAGGCCATTTTGAAAACATTGAATGCATTTTCCAGGGTTCTTTGCCCCTCTTTTATTTAAGTTTTTGAGGCTTCCAAAATTCCCTCAGTTCTAATTTCAGAATTTAAACATGATGCAAACATGAAGCTAGCCTAGAGCACTACCAGCAGCTAGGGATGTGACAACTCACCCCCACTAAACAAGAATCTCGTCTCGAGATTCAAGCGTAGGGTAAGGTGAAGGGGAAACGCAAACTAGTATAATCTTCACGATCCAGGGTGCACTTCAGTTGAACGTTGATTCATTCACCATCATTGTCTTGATGTCTTGCTCTGAGAAATTCAGCTAATCATGACAAGAAGGGAAAAGGAAAACTCTAGAAGGATCGAACTTCTTGAAGGTCGAACAACTCACGGAATGAGACATAGAACTATCTCTCGGGTTGAGACACGAGATACACATCAAGAGGGGTGGAAAGAAACGGATGACGAAGGTTCACTAGGTAGACAACAATTCCACACCTAAGAAGGTGGTAAACGATTGTCAACGTAGCGAGGAGTTGAGTTGCCATGATACCACGACGAAACATCCTGGAGGAGGGTGATTCGTAGATTATTATCTTAAGTGGCAAAAAGAATTACCTTTGATATAGAGATCATTGAGACTCTCTATATCAGCCTAAGGCAAATCACAGCAATCGATTGGAGGGGGTCGGTAGAATGGCATACTCAGACTTGGATGATGTGGATTACCTTGTTGAAGACAACGCAATGGATGATTTTTGCTTATCACCGGAAATGGAAGAGACCCATGGTAGAATGGCCCATTGGCGGTGCAAGCTGGGAACAAAATGCAAATGATGGGAATGATTCTGGTAACTGAGGAAGAACCCAACAATAAAGAGTGAATTCACTGGTTGAAAAGGTCATAGCATTGCCGAGGAAACTA
Source organism: Triticum aestivum (assembly GCF_018294505.1). Lineage (NCBI taxonomy): Eukaryota > Viridiplantae > Streptophyta > Magnoliopsida > Poales > Poaceae > Triticum > Triticum aestivum. The sequence goes on along the minus strand of NC_057813.1, from coordinate 433,822,531 downwards.
AGAGGAATCCCAGTTAGTGCCGATGATAACACGTAGCGCTTGTGCGTGCTCTCAAGAACTTGAGCGTTTCCACAATCATCAAGGTTTTATCAACATCCGTGTCAAGGGTGCTGACAACACAACATACTACTATGATGAATAGCGATGGACGATGCAGATGCAAAGGAGGATAACACTTTCTCAGATTTCACCTTAGCGAGGCCAAGGAACCAAAATCTGGATGATCGACCGAGAGACATTTAGCACTCCGCTTCTAATGTTCTCCTTGATGTGCTAGTGTAACCCATTCATAGATATGGTTTGATAACTAGAACATCAAGTAAAAGGTCAGACTTCGGGAGCAATAGGATCCATAAGGAACAGTTACGGAGGTAAATCCTACGAAATCCATATGGGGAGGTGGCCAACTTCTCCAATCAAGATATTATAATAACAGGTCTTCCGGCTGGGTGTGCTGGCCACGACATCCACTTTACCGGTTTTCGAGGGACCGATATTATAGTTCTTGGGAAATGTTCCAAACCATCATATCTGCCTGAGATTCAGATCTGGTTGGTGTCAGGATATTCCAGACTCATCGAGTCTAGGAAGAAAAATGAAAGTTTGCAACACAAATCGACGAGATGACGTTGCGAGATTCTCGGGGAATGAACTACGATAGCAAGCTCCAAAACATGAGCTGGTTCTGCTACAAACATGTGAACACGCTGTCCCAGACAAACATGACCATGTGGTAGTCTTATAATAAAACACTACCGAGTTCTGGTTGGGAACCATCATCGAGGATATCGAAGTCTTTACGCAAGTCCATGGATTAGATTCCAAGCATAGACTTCTTTTCCTTGAACAAGTCAGTCAGTGGCTTAGTGTGCTAGGGACACATATAGAATGAAGGTTGCAAGTCTCCAGACTACAGAATACTTCGCACGTGTGCATGACTGATTTGGGATGATTCCAAAGGAAACAACATTGACTTTCTTGAATCCACGGCGGCAACTTGCATCAAATGCACATGAACTGGAGGAAGTCACTTCTTACATCCGAACATATGCTTCATGAACTAGCATGAAGAAATGCTTTCAAAAGTTCCAACACTAGCTTAATGTTCACAAATCATGGAGGAGATAAGGATGTTGTCAATGGGCTCAACAACAATTCATCCGGGTTTCCTTTTAAAAGGAATTCCATAGTTAAGTGAACACGGTGATAGCATTGATCAGACCAAAAGATGTAATGGTGTATGCTCGAGGAAAATCCACGAGTAAGATAACATTACGAACACCGTTGGTTCTGACTTGATTTGAGGATAGCCCATACTCAAATCAAAGTTTTGATAAGACAATAGGTCCAACAATCGATCACAGGGACCAATCGATGAAGATATCACCTTTCTCCAACACACACTACACAAGAATATCCCTTTGGAGCGGACTAAGTCAGGCAAGCTTTTATCTTCCAACTCTCCAAGTTGTTGTCTAGCTTAACCAACTAGCTCCGGGATATCCATCACAGATTCTTGGAGAAAGGGTGGTTCACAAGAACCCGACTTGATCACGAGCTCAACATAGCAGTCAGGTGACAACCTGGTAATACTTCCGAGAAGACATCCAGAAAATCACGAACCACCGGTATGTTACTAAGCTCGAGAACAATCTCGCTTTTGAGGGCAAGACGATATGATCAAATGAGTGAGGACTTGACAAGATCCTAACTTATCAATCAAAGGGTGCACCGAAATAAGGACTAGGTAGCACGATCAGTCTTAGAAGGATGATTCAAAAACCAACACGCTAAGAATGAAATTATTATCCTTTAACTACCAAGCAACGAGGTTGCTGGGAGTATTGATTTCACACATCACAATTCATTTGTCGGCATTCCGGTTACAATAACACAGGAACCGAGGAATGAACAATGATGGCAAGAAGTATCACTGCACCAAGAGTTCATAGGATGGTGTGCAATTCCTATAACAATCTCGATATAAAATATGTAATACTCCAAGGTAGAGCAGAACAAAAGCTGGATTAGCAATTTGATCTGTGGAGCACAACTTCTTTGACCCAATCCTGGATAGGGAAGAGGTACTGGAGTTTGTTTCTCATAGTCATTCCGCGATAGAATGGCTTGACGGACCACAAGAGTAATAGGTATCGATGAACGATTGCACGCATACTCTTGACTATCAATTGATAGACGAAGGTCAGTAGACAACTAAAGAGGGACAACTCAAAGGAACATATAATTTTCTGAGTTGTGGATGCATAGATTAGTATGTCGAGCGAGATCAACATTTCTTCAAGATAACCCATGCAGAGAGGTAAGACTGGCAGAGTCTCGATTTATGAATGGAGATCTCCTCAAGAGTACTCTAATTATGATCTTTGATCCAATAAACATCTGCCATAAGCGGTCCATAGTATTTGGAAGAAGGAAATACCTCGGACCTCGAGGACTATCGCAAAGTTACTAATATCCTGAAGGAACTAGCAAACACTATCAACATGAAGTAAGTAGAGTGAATCTCGGGTTCAAAACCCAGAAATAGAATACCTACCACTAAGTAGCATCACGGGATGCTTCCGAGAATAAAGGCCAGAATCATCACACTGGGAACACAGATGATGGCTAGACCACTAGATGATCCCCTGAGACACCTAGGGTCATAATAATTATTCCAACATAAAGGTCGAGGCAGTAGAATACCTCAACTCAACAATTAGTGTGATTGAGCTGGCATAAAGGAGCATCGAAACCAAAGGGAAAGGATTTTGCAAATGCATCAGACTATTTAGAAACCTGGAATGACTCGGACAGCATAACGGCTGTAAATGCTCAGAAAAGACTTGAGACATTCACAAAAATGGTGGCATAACCACTTATAAGCACAATATCAAGGTATCGAGATCAATAATTAACATACAGAGGTAGAAACTGAACTGAGGCTTAATCCAACAATCTTATAAGTCTACTGATTAGTAACACGTGATCCTGATAGAAAGAAGAGATAGCCTAATTCCTTAACCCCGCAGGAAAGATAAGATGACTCAGATCAGAAGGCCATGAGGTATAAGGAGTAAAAAGAGCCTTACGTTCCATCCCACAATCAATTCCCTTATATAACTAAAGAATTTCTAGACTCAACTTCGACCAGTTTGGCTTGGTAATCCTACAGGCAGTCAAGCTCTGATACCAACGCTGTCAGGACCCCGACTCAATGCCACATAGATCTAGCATGTAACACTTCATATCACTTTGCGGCCTCACGCACGGTATTCCCACGGGTGTCGCCTTACCTTTACCCGGGACCGTTTGCGCCTTTTGGCACACGTATATGACAGTGTCGCTAGCATCCATATGATAAGGAGCCCGGGCTGACATGGCTAGTCGTAAACCCAAAGTGGCACAGACTTACAGGGACAGGCATCCATGACCCAGCATCGAACGTGTCGGTCATCAGCGAGTGAAACCAGGCTGTAGCACTGGGCTAGCAGGACTCCGGTGAACCGGGCTGTAGCAGGCTAACAGGACTCCGGTATTCATCGCGTGACATTTCCCCGAAGGGACAGACACAGGAACGAAGAAGGACACATGCCGGCCAGCCTAAGTGTTCCGGAGCAGTAGCAAGCTACCATGGCTCGGTGGAAACACTAGGAGACATTTCCCCGTAAGAGAGGCTACTAAAGATAAACAACTAGATGGTCAGATCCCACACATACCAAGCATTTCAATAACATACACACAATATGCTCGATATGTGCAACTACAACATGGCATCACAACATGACTCTACGACTCAAGTAATTTATTCAATAGGCTCCGAGGAGCGAGATATTACAAACAGGGGTCTCACGACCCGACATTCAGAGCATACAAGTCAAAGCACAAACGGAAGCTATCATGTCTGAGTACAGACATTTATAAATGAAGGAGGCTTGAAAGCCTGACTATCTATCAGATCCTGCCGAGGGCACAAGATCGTAGCTGAGGTAACAAGCTAAACGTCGAAGTCCACGCGGAACTACTAGCGAGACCGAAGTCTCTCTGCAAAAACATAAAATAGGCAAACGTGAGTACAAATGTACCCAGCAAGACTTACATCAGAACTAACTACATATGCATCATTATCAACAAAGGGGTGGTGGGGTTTAACTGCAGCAAGCCAGCTTTGACTCGGTGGCTATCCTAAACTACGACTGCGAGTAACTCTTTTGAGGTGGCGCACACGAGTCCACATATTCACCATATCAATACACCACTATGGATCCGCTCCCGTCTCCCTACGAGAACGCCATCCATAGCACTCACGCTTATCTTGCGTATTTTAGAGTATCCACTTTCACTTGTCTATGAACTGATATAAGCAACCCAGAAGTCCTTTTCCGCGGACACGGCTATTCGAATAGATGATGTTAACCCTGCAGGGGTATACTTCTTCACACACGCTCTCACCACTTACCGCCGTTGTTGTCTAGCTTAACCAACTAGCTCCGGGATATCCATCACAGATTCTTGGAGAAAGGGTGGTTCACAAGAACCCGACTTGATCACGAGCTCAACATAGCAGTCAGGTGACAACCTGGTAATACTTCCAAGAAGATATTCGGAAAATCACGAACCACCGGTATGTTACTAAGCTTGAGAACAATCTCGCTTTTGAGGGCAAGACGATATGATCAAATGAGTGAGGACTTGACAAGATCCTAACTCATCAATCGAAGGGTGCACCGAAATAAGGACTAGGTAGCACGATCAGTCTTAGAAGGATGATTCAAAAACCAACACGCTAAGAATGAAATTATTGTCCCTTAACTACCAAGCAACGAGGTTGCTGGGAGTATTGATTTCACACATCACAATTCATTTGTCGGTATTCCGGTTGCATCAACACGATGGCCGAGGAATGACTAATGATGGTGAGAAGTATTACTACGTCAAAATTCATGAAAGTTGGTGCAGTTCTCATGACAATTCTGACATAAAGGGGGTAATACTCCAAGGTAGAACAGAACCAAAAGCTGGATTGGCATTTGATCTGCGGAATACAACTACTTTGACCCAATCCTAGATATGGATGAGGTACTGGAGTTTGTTTCTCCTATTCATTCTAAAATAGAATGGCTTGGCGGACCACAAGGGTAATAGGCATCGACGAACGAATGCACGCATACTCTTGACTATCAATTGATAGGCGAGGGTCGGAAACAACTAAGATGGGTCAACTCAAAAGAACATATGATTTTCTGAGTTGTGGATGCATGGATTAGCATGTCGAACGAAGTTCAACATATTTTTTCCGGATAACCCATGCAGAAAGGTAGAACTGGCAGAGCCACAATATATAATGGAGAACTCATCAAGAATAATCCTGTTGTGATATTTCAGTTCAACGAGGAACTTCTGCCATAAGTAGTTCATGGTATTTGGAAGAAGAAGATACCACGGACTTCAAGGACTATCGCAAAGGTTACTAATATCCTAAAGGCACTAGCAATTACTATCAACATGAAGTAGGTAGAGTGAATCTCGGGTTCAAGAACCCAGGAACAGAATACCTATTACTAAGTAGCATCACGGGATGCTTTCGAGAATGATGGCCAGAATCATCACACTGGGAACACAAATCATGGCTAAATTACTAGATGATCCCCTAAGACACCTAGGGTCATAATAATATCTCCAACATATATGTCAAGGTAACGGAGTACCTCAACTTACTGATTAGTGTGGTTAATCTGGCCCATGGGAACATTGAAACGGGAAGAAAGGATTTGCAAATGCATCAGACTACTTAGAAACCTGGGATGACTCGGACAGCATAACGGCTGTAAATGCTCAGAAAAGATTTGAGACATTCACAAAATGGTGGCATAACCACTCAGAAGCACAATATCAAGGTTCCGAGATCAACAATTAACATACATAAGTAATAGGAACTGAAACGAGGCTTAAGTCCAACAATTCTATAAGTCTACGGATTAATAACACGTGATCCTGATAGAAAGAAGAGAAAGCCTAGTTCCTTAACCCCGTAGGAAAGATAAGATGACTCAGATCAGAAGGGCATAAGGTATAAGGAATAAAAAGAGCCTTACGTTCCATCCCACAATCAATTCCCTTATATAACTAAAGAATTTCTAGACTCAACTTCGACCAGTTTGGCTTGGTAATCCTACAGGCAGTCAAGCTCTGATACCAACGCTGTCAGGACCCCGACTCAATGCCACATCGATCTAGCATGTAACACCTCATATCACTTTGCGGCCTCACGCACGGTATTCCCACGGGTGTCGCCTTACCTTTGCCCGGGACCGTTTGCGCCTTTTGGCACACGTATATGACAGTGTCGCTAGCATCCATATGATAAGGAGCCCGGGCTAACATGGCTAGTCGTAAACCCAAAGTGGCACAAACTTACAGGGACAGGCATCCATGACCCAGCATCGAACGTGTCGGTCATCAGCGAGTGAATCCAGGCTGTAGCACTGGGCTAGCAGGACTCCGGTGAACCGGGCTGTAGCGGGCTAACAGGACTCCGGTATTCATCGCGTGACATTTCCCCGAAGGGACAGACACAGGAACGAAGAAGGACACATGCCGGCCAGCCTAAGTGTTCCGGAGCAGTAGCAAGCTACCATGGCTCGGTGGAGACACTAGGAGACATTTCCCGGTAAGAGAGGCTACTAAAGATAAACAACTAGATAGTCAGATCCCACACATACCAAGCATTTCAATAACATACACACAATATGCTCGATATGTGCAATACAACATGGCATCACAAAATGACTCTACGACTCAAGTAGTTTATTCAATAGGCTCCGAGGAGCGAGATATTACAAACATGGGTCTTATGACCCAACATTCAGAGCATACAAATCAAAGCACATGCGGAAGCTTAACATGTCTGAGTACAGACATCTATAAATGAAAAAGGCTGAGAAGCCTGACTATCTACCAATCCTGCCGAGGGCACAAGATCGTAGCTGAGGTAACAAGCTAAACGTCGAAGACCACGCGGAATTACTAGTGAGACTGAAGTCTCTCTGCAAAAACATAAAATAGGCAAACGTGAGTACAAATGTACCCAGCAAGACTTACATCAGAACTATCTACATATGCATCATTATCAACAAGGGGATGGTGGGGTTTAACTGCAGCAAGCCAGCTTTGACTCGGTGGCTATCCTAAACTACGATTGCAAGTAACTCTTTTGAGGTGGCGCACACGAGTCCACATATTCACCATATCAATACACCACTATGGATCCGCTCCCGTCTCCCTACGAGAACGCCATCCATAGCACTCACGCTTATCTTGCGTATTTTAGAGTATCCACTTTCACTTGTCTATGAACTATGCAAGGGGTCCAAGTTTCCATATCCGAGGAATCCGGCTATTCGAATAGATAATGATAACCCTGCAGGGGTGTACTTCTTCACACACGCTTTCGCCACTTATCGCCCTGTACACGTCATGTACCTCGGCAACCTTCAAGCAGAAGCCGGGCGAGGGAGTCGGCCACGACCTGACTAACCATACCAGTCTCTCGTCCAGGTTTATCGCCTATTCGGGTTCCATCCGCAAGGAGATCCGGCCGGGGTGTCGCTCACGGCCCCAAACGATGTGAGCAGGGTTCCCAAGCCCACCATCCGGGTGCCACTTGGTACACCGTGCCACTGTGCCTAGTCTGTCCCAAGCCCACCTGTACCGGGTGCCACTTGGTAGACTACTAACACTACCTACAAACACCAGAAACTAGTTGCAACTCCTGGACAGAGATCATGTTGATTAATAAGTCGAGAGGGGTCGAGTTACCAGAACCCAATGTGTGGTAGTAGCTGTTCATTGATCACAAACACAGAACTCAGTTCCTGAGGACGGCTGCAATGAGACAACCCACCATGTTCTCCTACATGGCCTCTCACCGCTACCTTTACCAAATCGTGTTCACACACTTAGCTCACACACAGTAGGACATGTTCACACACCTCTGATTCATCCCGGATGAATCAGACGTGACTCAACTCTAAGCAGTAGCAGGCATGACAAACAAGCATGAATGAGTAGGCACATCAGGGCTCAAACAACTCCTACTCATGCTAGTGGGTTTCATCTAATTACTGTGGAATGACAAGTCATGCAGAGGATAAAGGGGTTCAGCTACCGTAGCAAGTAACAGATGAATCGATGTTGTCCTAATGCAGTAAAAGAGAGCAGGAGCGAGAGAGTGGGATTGTATCGGAATGAACAAGGGGGTTTTGCTTGCCTGGCACTTCTGAAGATAACATTGAGTCTTCATCAGTGTCAACGATCACATCATCGGTATCACGTCTATCGAGAGGGGACAAATACCGGCAACACAAAAGGGAACACAATCAATGCAATGCACAATATGATGCATGATCATGACATGGCAAAATGAATGTGTTTGAGCCAATGCAACTAGCAACAGATTAAATGAAGTTGGTTTGAATACAAAATTCAAATTCAAACTCCATATGTGATTATTTAAATGCCCTTTAATTGATTTGTGCTAAACAGCAGCTATAAGTTGTTCTAACATGCATGAAAATGGTACAGATGGATTCCTTGAATTTTTCTGATAATTTTTCATATATAAATTATTTAATTTGGAGTTACGGTTAATTTTCTATGATTTATTGAAGTTTTAGCTATTTCTGGAATTTCCTGATTATTATAAAATAAACTAAATTCCATAAAAGGAATATGGCGTCAGCATGACCTCACCCTGACGTCATCAGGTCAACAGGGCGGTCCAGGTCAAACCTGACGTGTGGGGTCCACACGTCAGTGACACGGGTTAAACAGGGGGGTTTAGTTTAGTTTAATTAAAGATTAGGGCACTAGGGCCCACATGTCAGTGTCAGCAGGGGGTAATTAGTTTAACTAATCCGATTAGTGCTAATCCTAATTTAGTTAGTGGCCAGAGGCCCACACGTCAGTGACCCAGGGTCAAACTGGGCCCAGCAAGTCAACTGTCAACGGGGTCAACCCCACCGGCGACTTGACGCCGGCGAGGCCAACCGTGGCGGCGAGCCTCGGGTTTGCATCTTCGGCGACCAAACGGTCGGCGGAGGGCATCTACGTGACGCTGGTGGACTCGCGCGTCGAGTGGTGCAGGCGTTGGGTGCGGGGGTGGCCGGAGTTGTCGCCGGCGTCGACCTTGGCGGTCGCCGGAGCTCGGGTGAGCTCGGGGTCGACGCTACGGTGGCCGGGGAGACTCGTGCGGGGCACCTATGTGCTCTACGTGGCGCGGGAAGGGAGTTGAGCACGACGGCCGGACCGCTAGGTGGCCGGAGACTCGTCAGCGGCGATCACAGACGGCGGCGGGTTTCGGTCATCAAGGGGGCGACGGCTACGGCAACCAAACGAAGAGGGAAAGAGGGGGAAACGGTGGCGGAGCTCACAGGGGTTGCGACGGTGGCCTCGGGGAGCTCGGGGAGGCGTCGGAGGCGGCGAATCGACAGCGGTGAGCTTCGGTGGCCGGCGACGGAAACGACGATGGTGGCGGCGTTGCAGCGCGTCCGGGGCCTCGTGGCTCGGTGGAGAGGAAAGAGGGGGTCGAGGCGGAGCCTCTGGGCTAGTCGGGGGAGCGAGGGAGGCCCGGTGGCCGTGGTTATGGCGAGCGGCGGCGAGGGGCTCCGCTCGGTGAGGAGAACAGAGGAGGGGGGG